>NC_068365.1:60391523-60401523 GCF_020536995.1 Dreissena polymorpha
AATAAAACGAGGATATTATTACTTTACAACCAATATGTGTTTAAGTGTTATTAGACCAATACATGTTTCATTTTTAAGTTTTTGTATCTGGTATAGTTTAGATGCTTCTATAGGTTAACGTGCGCCTTAAAATATTAAAGTAATTACATTGATGTTTAATTATAATGAGCTGCATACTATTTCAGTTGCGACAGTTTTTACAACAAACACTTAAACATGAATTTCGGTCCAATACAGTACAGATTGAAACATGAACAACAATGTTATTTTTTGCGAGCATGACATCCATTTGTTTTCTTTGCATAATTGCAGTTGTAAGACAAGTTATTGTTTTTACAAATTTCCGATTCAAGGCAATTTAATACATTTAAAACCTTATTAAGGAAATATCTTGACAACAATGTTAACCAGAGGTCTTTGATGTTTTAATTAATTGTTTGATTGATGTTTCTAATGTGCATCAAGCACGATTTATAGACAACTGGCTTGTGAATTTCTCATCATGTGCTTTTGCTGCTTTACTACACATGATTTAGTAGCAAATTAATTATGAGCGAATTATTTGTATACATCAATTTAATATGACATCTCAATTATGGTATTAGCAAGCTTTTTATTCAAATAAACTATTTTAATTTAAAAGTGGTTTGTTACTAGTTTATAATGTTAATATTAAAATATGATGTTGTTTTTGATCATGTAGCCGCTAGGTAGAGCCCTTGAACGTGCAAAAGCTCATGTAAAAACGTTCGGAACAAAAAATATACAGAGTTATTACATGGAATCGGAGTCAGATACTATTGTTATCATTGTTTCTGGCATTCCCCAAAGTGGAATAAGAGCAAAAATTACAGTTCTCTACTGAAGATGTTTGTGGAGATTCAATTTTCCGACATATATTTTCAGAATCTGCTCTAATGATAGCCAATATTCTACATTTGGATACCTGATATAATTTCAAATTCAAAAGCGTTCGACATCAGTACAGTCATGTTTTAAAACAAACTGGTAAATTGTGTTGCCTGGAATACACAATTTTTATCACCGGTCGCCCAGGCCTAGTGGATAAGGCGTCCGCCTCGGGATCGGGAGGTCGAAGGTTAAAGCCCCATGGGGAGCGTTTGTCGAAGGATGGATGTTTGTCATTGGACTTGTTCCGAAATGACCGTTTCGTGAACCGCGAGCTAGGTAAAAATGAATGGTTACCGACTTCTATTCGCCTGGCTCCTGGCATAGTGATAGGAGTTGGGAGGTACATGGTATACACGCAAAAAATGTCTCATAAATTAAATTGGCTGGCCCTTTCAATAGGGGTGACACTATAATAAAAAAGACATTTTAGACCTTTTTACACATATTTAATTATGCCCGTCTTTTTAGTGTTTAAAATTATCATAATAATGACATGTGTATACAAACGATCGTGTTTTTCTTATAATACCGATACATTAGCATGTAAGTAAAATAAGAAAACGCCATTGAATTACGTCCAATCCAAATGTTTGTTTTTTGCAGTTAATGTTACATGATAAATATAATTATCGCCCTATATGCAAAAATATGCGACATACTAGTTTTGTCATAAATTTATAACTTCAATTCGGGCATTAACTACAAAACCTAAACGTATCCAATATTAATACCAACCTGTATTTACCTTCTTGTTGGTTTAAGCAGGAGTCAATACAGGTTGATAGTTTAATAATATTCAGCATGGGTTATTGGATTTCTGAAAAGGCTGTTAAGAAATATAGTTAAATTATGATTTATACAACCCATCTACAACAGTGGTGCCTATGGATTGCATGACCAACCAGTTCTTCCCGAATATGACAGCAGCATCTGATGGCCAACAAGAACACCTCCAAGCGACCATCAAACGACGAATTTGGGATTGTTTTGGACACGTCACCAGGCACGACTCTCTGTGCAAGACTTAGCTACAGCGCACGCAAAAGGGAGGTCACCGTCGAGGGCGTCAAAAGAAAAGTTGGATGGATAATGTGAAAGAGTTGACGTACCTCCCGATGGATAAGCTATTCCTTGAAGCCCACCACCGACCTGACTGGCGGAGGATCTCCGTGTCGTGGTTGATCATCTCATCCTAACAACAAGACCGGTGAATGGAGTGCTGAAGATGATGATGATGAATGCGTTCCGATATAAAACATACGTGTACGAACTAACTAGCACAGAAATACACATTTGTTAATATCCTATAGAAATTGCGTTGTGGTTCACATACAAGAAAATCAATGTTCGCGATGATAATAAATCAGCAAGAGTAAACTTATTTTGTTCTTTCACATTTCGGAATTAAAAGATACAATACAGTAATATAATTATTTCAAACATAGGATTGATTACATTACTCGGTCTTCATATGCAGTTCACATTTAGAAACATACTAGACACTTTCATCGCAATTTACGTGGACAAAGCATTTGCTTTATACGACGTTCTCCGTTGCATGATTTTTTTAAAGATATTGCTTTGTGGTTGTAAGACTATTTGTGTACATTTGCCGTGACAACCGTGTTATAACTTTGTTGAATATTATATCGGCAACAATTTGATACAAGGGTCTATCACGGGGTAAAGATGGACCTCGCAAAATATTTATGTACGACGTCACCACTCGGGTACACACAGCTGAGTTGCACTGAGCGGTTGCGCTTAATTTTGTTACGGTGTTGACAACGATCATTGTTTTTAAAAGTAAACATAATGTGTTTATCACTTTAAATATTGAAATATTTTAAAATTCAAACGTTTTATATAAAACATATTGCAGAATAATATGCTCGTTATTATAAATAATATATTTCTCTAAAGTAATAAACTTCCACAATTCGACAACGAATTCAATTTTCTAAGATAAATATATGTACTTAATTACTCACATAGTTCAGTGAACTTTAAGTTCTGTTGCAACCGTTCAAACCATAACATCAGAACAGTTTTAGAAAAATATTTTCACGTCATTAGACTATATCCAGATTATGTACTTACCGCAAGTAAGCTTATTGAATTGATAAATACGTTCCGTCACTAGTTTGAAAGTTTGGCATTTATTCTGATGCCATAAAATTGTGTCTGGACAATGTTTACGACACTTTTAGAATGCGTAATTAATCAGTGAATATTTATGTGCGCATCTTTATAATGCTAGGAGTAGTTAAAACCAACGTCAATACGCTAGATCGTTTTACATCTTATTTTTGTCTCTGTAATTATGACTATTTGTTACCGAGTAGTTCATCAGTAGAATTATCAAGATACAATCCGTTAGCCTGTGTTAAAAGCAAATAAACATTTTCCCGATGAACATCACACTATTCACAATAGAGCACACAACATACAACAGATATAAACATGCGGTCTTTGTCATATCATTGCAATTTAATTAAAAAGTTTTATGTGATGGGAAACAAAGCGAAGCTTGCCAGTTCCCTTCGATAATAAACTCAATGATGACATGTTGGCTATTGTTGATATAACTTACACAGTGTAATTAATTAAACTTCATTAAACTAAATACGTTAACTAAATTAAACTAAGACGCGTTATTGTTATTAATAGGTTTAAACATGCGACCATTACATCGCTATTTAGTATGGTACATAACCATGTTAAAAAATGAAACAACAGTGTAACAAAGTTCGCATCGACACATGCTATAAAAGGAAAGTATTGTTGGATACACAACCGTTTTTTTTTTTCATCGTTTTTGCTGCAAGAGCACTGCTGCCATTTGTTGAGTTTGGCTGAGAATGCTGTTGAGTGCTAGTCTCGATAATAATAGTCAATATTCATCCGCCTGTATCATTTCCACTTTGTCTGTGTGTCCGAGTTTTGTGTGTGTTTCCTATGTAAAAAATATATCATTACTGCTTGCCGCTAATTTAAATTACTGATGTCAGAGGTATTGGTAACACCTGTTTCAAAACAAATGTATATTTGCGGATTAAATTGATAACTATAAATACCACTCTTCTCGTGCAAACGTCATTCCATCTAACTCACGCAGTAAAAAAACCCACATTTCATATGGAAGAGAAATATGATACTGCATATCTTGTACATAATCTTTAATATCTTTTTGTATTGATAATGACATGGATTGTATATAAAACTTAATATATGTGGTAAATGGTTTTCTTTGATACTCGTTGCCAAACTATGACTAGTTATCACTGTTTTACGCCAGTAATTTACACTGCCGATCAACAGCAAGACATCTTATCATTTTCGCAGTTTTCTAATATCTCTTCATGACTGAATTAAAAATGACTGAATTATGAATAATCGTCTTATAAAATTAAATTCGACCTTATTAAATAGTTCTTAAAGTGAACACGATCGCCGTGTACACATTTGTATAAATAGACCATGAAAGTATTGTAAACTTGTAATACTCTTTACTGTTATCATTTGGTTGTGCAAGCGAAATCCTTTGTTGCTTAAAACGTGAGGTTCAAGCGCCAACAATCCGATTATTTGTACATTGGAAAAATGTGAGTTAAAACAAAGCGAATGAAAGCTTGCTGCAGGGTAGAATAAACATGTTTAAATAAATGAACAAATTGCCTTTTCTTTATATGTTAACCCAGAACTGCCGAAAAAAATGGAATTGTTTGCCCTTGTCAAGTTTTTGTTTGTTTTCCACCCTTACACCTATTTTGTTTTCTTGCGAATCTTACGCATGCTTTAGATTTTGAGTTATTTTGCTGATTTTAGAACACAATCAATACAGCAAAAGTCATTTAAACGAATCTCGAAACCGATCAAACAAACTTCCATGAATATTTATGTTGCAGAAATGGCAGAGGGCCGTATATCATTTTGTTATATGCAGATAGCCAGAAATAATTATTTTCATTCAACCAACTGCCACCTATGGTTGACATTTGCGTGCAAAAAGATATTTGTTAATCACATATGGCAGATATGATCTTATATTGAGATATTGTTGTCTGTTATGGTCTGTATAATGTTTTCGATAAAATGTTGTTTAAATAAACAAGTGTATTCAATTTATATCTGTACACGAAATGTTGTAACCGCAGGAAAGAAAGACACATTCACATAAACAATGCAAAAAGGGTAACGGAATGTGATAATATGTGACTGATACAGCAACAGAGAAAGAGTAACACGATTGTTTGTTTGACACCGACAACTATCTTAATTATGCATGGATATTTGTTTGTGTTGGGGTATTTCAAATTGTTGGTACTTTTAATTTTTATATAAAGTTTAAGGGAACATGCATATTTGCCCTTGTTCATAAGTCTGTAGGTATGTTGCTACTAGAGTTATAGTACATGACAAGCATATTAAATTATTCATTTCTAACAGTTTAAATATATATTTAACAATATATACTTTTGACCTTGTTTCAGGCGAATATTGAACGAATAGCTGAACGAGTGAAAACACTTTTGCAAATATATTTAAAAGAATGTAAACATTTTTAACCTGTGTATTTTAGTTCAGTTTATATGGGAGTTATGATTTCAAGCAAACAGCGATTTTTTTAAACTTGTCTCGTACGTATCTGACAATAAGTATTGCAAGACTCATTTAAATTTACACGCGCTTTTAACATTATTTTTGTTGCGCTCTTGTAGATCTTGGTACATTGTTTAACATATTAAAATGTTCATTTCACACATTTTTGTCCGATTGGGCGTCTTAAAAAAGTTTGGAAACGCTGCACATAGAAAAAAGCAGATGACTGTAACACAAAGAAAATATATCGCGCTCACACATCGCTTCCAGATTGTATTTAATTTTTTGCCTTTTACACCAAATGTTGATTATTGTGTGTGTTAATTCTCGTTAACTGCTAATTGTAAAAATTACTTGGAATGTAGTCAGAATACGATTGCCACACCATTATATGACCACTGGGAAATATTTTTGCAACAAATATATAAATACGATTGGCTTTGAAGTCTAATTATAGAGATATATTATGACAAACGGTCCGCGTGTGTAACCTTTAAATGTCTTCTTACTGTAAAAAAAACATTAATAAACAATATAAGTTTGTGAATACTATGTTCCCCCATATATTTAACCCTTAACCTTAAATAATGACCTTGACCTTTCAACAAACAGACAGGGCAAGAACAATATGTCCCCCAGTATAGACTGGGGGACATAAGCACATAAGTCGTTAAGAAACACATCTAATTTGTACGCGAAAAGAGGTTTAAGGCTTATTATGCCAGTTGAAGCGAATTGTCCAAAACATAAAATATATGTTGATAATTTGTCTTCATATAATGCTTAAAAATACTATTGTAAACAATAAAACAAACAAGGCCATCTGCCTTGTTTTTATTTTAATTGACGAACATCAGTACATGGATGACTCTCCTAAACGGATATTGAGTTTGTTTCTTACTATTGAAAGCATTGAAGCGGTTGTCTTTTTACATTAATACCCTTTAACGTAGACGTCAAAATGTTAAATTAAAATGTGTCTTGTAAGTCAATGCATTTTTATATAATTCTTTGTATTAGGGAAATATATGTTCAGCATGTTTTAATTCCTTTTACAAACTAGTGCAAATAATGTATTTAAACTCATACGTGTCAGAAAATCTACAATGTGCAGAATTTGATATACACTATTTATTCCCTTCAAAATCGCTTTGCCTATGACACTTCTACTCATTTGCCAGAGAAGGAATCAGCCAAATTAATTGCGTAGGTTGAAACAACATGGGAAGTAGTACACATAATGTAAATGTATGCATGCAATATTAGTCATCGACAATAATATAGTACGAAGCCTTATCAGAAGATTCTTTAACAACCATCGTAAATATAAAATTTGTACAACACTCCCTTAATATTAACAGATTGTTTGTGTTAATAGATTTACTGACTCTTTAGGTTTGGGTTCGTGTCTAAGCGTTTTAAGTAAAATCAAGGGAGGAAAAAACGACGAAATTTGTTATGACGCTAAACAAGTCCCTTGTATAAATAAATTGGTTTCTACGTTATATAAATCGAATGATGTATCGTACAATCATTCAAATCTGCATGCTGGTAAATATCTACTGCTTATTTATAAGTGTATTTGTTTTACATCGTTACAAGGCTATATCGCATACATTTGCAAAATGCGTAAGCTTCTAATAAACAAAGAATGCTATGTACATAATCCATATTTTGGTTATAAATGTGTTCAATTTATAACCAGACACATTTTAAACTACCTTGAAGATTCCTATTAGAACCATTAAAAAAAAAGTCGAATCATGATGGCAGAATTACAGTGTATGAAGCGCATTTACCAACCGAATGATTGGTAATTTAATTGCGATAAAGAAAAGGAATTTATTTGCGATATAGAACAGTGAATTCATTCGTTCTCTTCATTCGTTTTGTATTCGTTAATCGTATCTGTCTGGAATTCGTACTGAATTTGTCTAATCACATCACACCGGTCTGGCTTTCTTTTCATATTAAGTCAGTTTTCGAAAAATGCCCATACACCGTGTGATATTTGTTTTGTATTCTCTATAAAAAAGAACATATTTAACTAAGAGATCATTCGATATGTTTTCTGTGCATTAAACAATCCTTACAAAGTCGTATGCGTATTCACTACATATATTCTGTATTCTCTCCGCGTTTATACGGCGATCATCGGCGATATCACATAATCCAGACTAAGGAATTGGCGTGTCTTCTGTTGTGACCTAGGCATTAGCACCACCACAGCACCATGGACGTAATAGGAACGCAGTATGTTCGCCAAACAGTCCTCGAGGTTGTATAGAAAAATACGCAGCATTTCCACTCAGACCATTGAACGTCTAGAACGTTAGTATTTCGTTCCTGACACGTATTAAGCGCTTCTTCTGTGTTTATTGCGTCAGAAATATATTGCTGTTAAATGATTGCAAGACATTTTATTTAATCAACTATTTTTGAACTTCACTAATACATTAACTAGGACACCATTTATTGTGAATAAATAGTTTCAAACAGGGAAAAAACGACACAAAAACTAGCACACGATACCCAGTCAAAATATAGCATATTTCAGTCTGGGATTGAACAATGCTGCATCAAATATGCATTGCAAAACAACACTTTTAACAACAGGTCGATTAAAAAAAAAAATTCTCTTAACGATAAAAAGAATGATGACGGACGTGTGAATAACCATTAGTTCTCAAGCTGTACAATTCATTGCTTGCAAATTTGACTCGATACTGTAACGAACAAAACATTAAAATGAGACCTTTAAATGTTGTTAGCAAAGTGTTTCATAATTTTAAAACGTATTAATTGACGGTTTGCACATTCTGTTTTGTCTATTGATACATGTTTATGTTGCTTTAGGTGTTTTTTATTCAGAACCTATAATTTTCTTTTACGTTTATTGCTCCATATTATAAAAGAAAAAAAGCTGTCGAATACCAAAGCCTGACCATATATTGTACATATATATGTTTGGCTGGTAACATGAATGTTGTTCTTTTATAAAGTAAAAAAGCTTAAATACATATCGTGTTCTTCAAGCTCTGCTGCCACCTATTTAGTGAACTACGTTATAACAAGGTTGATATTTGTCTGTCTGTTGCAATTCCAATTCGTCTGTCTGAGACTAACGAGTTCTTCTCCGCAAAATGCATATCACAACACAGATGCATATGTCACGTTATGGTAGGAATTTGTAGATGGTGATTAAAGAATAGTATAGTTGACGCAAGGCCGGGTATGTTTGTATTGGGCTTCATTGATTCAGTATCTTTAGTAATCTAGCCAACCAGCAATAAGCACGCATAGAACACAGACCAATGGGATTCATAACTGAGTTTCACGGGGCAAATGTTAGAGGGAAATAGTCAGTTAGCATTTAGATCTAGAGGTGAACAGATGGAAAAAGACAGATTCATGAAGCAATCACAACGTATTTGTGTAATTGAAAATATTAGTTATGTCAGACATTAAATTGGACTAGAAACTGATATATGGTATTGTTAAATAGTTTATCCCACATTATGCAGAGAAATTAACATTAATAGAGCGGGACGGACTTGTCCCATGCGCGACACGGGAAAATGGTAGTTAAAGCAAATCTCGTCATCATTGCAATACGCGCATGACGAGGTTTAGAATGACAGGCTACACACCAGTAATTTAAGAGTAATGAACATTGCTAGTAACTATGTGTCGTCCATGAACTATGAACGATTACGTGACACATAGTCGCAAATGCAGATAGCGCATGTCATACATATTTAATATTTGTAGCACGTTGCAGTTTTAAATGTTCTTTAGGCATGCTTAAATTGTGTTATCATCGATAAAAAAGACCACTTACTTGGAACTTGGTGTCTTTGAAGTGATTTTTGCGATTTCTCTTTAGATGCATAGTCGAACACCATATTGATTCGGCCACCACGACATAAAAAAATATTTTTGCCGCTTTTTCTGAAATGGATTGATAATAATTACAAATTAAACAATACAATTGTATGTGTTATAGTTTTTTTAAATAGAGACAACTAAATGTTAATGCTTCTTTTTTTTTCATCGTGCCTCTGAATGTAGCACATACAGGTTTGCATTATATTATTTAGAAGTAATGGTAAATACCAACAATACATGTAGAGTGGTTCAATGACGTGACCCTCAGTTTTATTTATTTTTGTTTGTGTCGTGTTTGTTATGTTTTTATGCGATGTTTAGTGCTTTTTTTTCTTTGTACAAATATGTTTCCATTGGCATATTTCCATATAATAAGGACCACGTGTATAAATCTCGTCTGATCTGGCATCTATTGCATTTCACTAAATTTATATGTGAAAATAAATGAACGTGTTCGAAAGCATGTTCAGACATTAGTTCTTTGAATTATATTCAACTTAATGATTAGGTGTATCTTTCTACGGTTCATAAACGGTAAGTAAGCCGAAACATTGGACAGGACATTACATACAGCAAAACACTAAACATGAAACCTCTA